>NC_133997.1:8073825-8076325 GCF_047716275.1 Strix uralensis | reverse complement strand
TAAATGATTTTATGATTCTATGAAGATAAAAAAATTAAATAAGAATAATAAAATAAAAAGGAAAAAAAAAAGTTAAATAAAAAAAATAAAAACTTTTAGCGTTACAGAAAACTATTTCAAGTTGAAACAGCTCCTAAACTGGAGTTTTGGATAAGTCTCATCCTCCTCCCAAGTCCTCCCTTTCCCCACCTCACCCCCTTGCTCCTCCGGCATCGATCCCTCAGAGCAATCTGCATCTTGTTAGGCGCAAAGAGCATCCCGCTAGAGCAGCACTGATCAAAAAAAAAAAAGCCCTTTTAGCCTCTTAAAAAAGAAAAAAAAACCTGAAAATAATACACCAGAAGCTCGCAAATATTTAACAAACACTAATTTAAATTGAGGTGTGGACTAACAAGGGTTTATTTTCCCCGTTCAGAAGAGGGAAGGCCGAAAAAATAAGATGTAATCAGGCCGGAGGCGGGGGGGGGGGGTGGGGAAGAGCTGAGGCCAAATTCTCATTTTATTTATACAGCTGCAAATCACAGCTGGGCACAGGCGACCTCATCCCGCCGGGATCGCGGCTCATCCCCGCCCCCTGGAGGGGGTTGGTTTTCCCATAGGGATCACCTGGAGCATCACCTCAGTCCTTGAAAGGCTGGAGGCGGGAAAAAAATCGGGTCTAAATTTAATCGAGGATTAATTCCCATCCCTGCGGATTATTATTTTGAGCCGGCATCTTAACGATCCAACTAACGAATGCTGGGAAATCATTTATTTTTTTGCTAATTAGAGGGCATTTGTTAACACCCTCTTTGGTGGCAGTGAAAATTATTTGGGAATCGAGTTATTCGACGGCACGTGGGATATTAAATTCAACCAGGAGTTGACTGAATGCAGCAAATTATCCTGCTAAACACCCAAAAAAACCCATTTTTCCACATCCTGAAGTAAAAGAAGGGGTTGGGATGCTGAGATGCCTTCGGGGTACCCGCGACACCAAAAAGAGAAGATATGGATGCTCAGTCCTGCTTTCCCAACGGGATCAGGGATGTCAAGTCTCCCCCTAATTTATCCCTAATTGTGGAAAAAGTTTCCTCTCAACTTTAGGAAATGCGGTTTGTTGTTCAAATTTGGTATTTTCTGCGAGGAAAAAACAACGACGTCGAAGAGGAAGTTTTATCCGTAGCCAGGGGAAGGAGAGCTCAGCATCATAAAACTCTCATGTTAGTATTTTAAATTAGTATTTCCCATTACAGCAAGGGTTTAAAATCCTCATCTCTTTATCCCTTTCTGCTTTGTGCCACATTTGCAATGGGCATCCCCCACCCAGCCGACTCGCAGCTGCCCCCATCCCATCGCTGGACGACTTTTACTGATTATTTTAAGCTGGAGCAGCTCCCAGGAAAATAAACTAGGCAAAACTGGGGGTGTCCCAGCACCCCCAGGTTATTTTTCTCCACGTCCTCCAGGAAATATTCCCGGGTATCGATTGCACATCTCAAACCCTACGGCGCGGGGGAAGCAGGAGGCGGGTGGTACCCGGAGCAAGAGTCCAGCCCCCCGCATCCCAGGGGATGAGGACGGGCGGGTGAAGGATGCTCTTCCCGGTGGGATCGGCGCCACGATTTAAGTTTCCTGGGAGGAAAAAAAACCCCACCTAGTACCGCTCGAGACTTATGGATGCTGTTGGTCAGCCCAAAAAAACCCATGAACGTAATTCAAAAAGTTTCACTGGAAAAGCAAAAATCACCCGAAATCCAAAGCTGTCGCGTCGCAGGGACTCGTTTTATCCATGAATTGGGAAAAAAAGGTTATTCCCTGATGCTCCAGTGGGATAAAACCCTCCCCTCCCAACACAACTTTCTGCATTTCCTTTAAAAAAAAAAGATTTCCTTAAAGAAAAGGAGATTTCCTTTTAGAAAAGGCGATTTCCTTTTTAAAAAAAAAAAGAGGATTTCCTTAAAAAAATATTTCCTTTAGAAAAAAGATTTCCTTTAAGAAAGGAGATGTCCTTAAAAGATTTCCTTTAAAAAAGGCACTTCCCATAAAAAAAAGGGAAATTTCCTTAAAAAAAAAATTTCCTTAGAAAAAGAATTTCCTTAAAAAAAGAATTTCCTTAAAAAAAGAAATTTCCTTAAAAAAAGAATTTCCTTAAAAAAAGAATTTCCTTAAAAAAAGAATTTCCTTAAAAAAAAATGCGATTTCATTTTAAAAAATGCAATTTCCTTCGAAAGAAAAGCGATTTCCTTAAAAAAAAAAAAAGGTCATTTCCTTTTAAAAATGTGGGGTTTTCCTTAAAAAAAATTTCCATTAAATAAAGGAAGATTTTCTTTTTAAAAAGATTTCCTTTTAAAAAAAGGCAATTTCCTTAAAAAAAAAAAGGTGATTTCCTTTACCTCCTCCTTCCAAAAATGATGGCGGGAGAATGGAAAATGTTCCCGCGAGCCCGGCGGGGGATGCTGAGCAGAACTTTTCTCCCTTTTTTTTCCCCCACCCCATGATATCTGGGGGTGCTCAATGT